>NC_091181.1:8353456-8375956 GCF_040958095.1 Procambarus clarkii | reverse complement strand
GCTTATTAGGCAAATCGGGCCTTGCATAGTAGGCTGAGAAGTGTGTTCTGGCTACTAGGTACGACATATATATATATATATATATATATATATATATATATATATATATATATATATATATATATATATATATATAACTGAAAACTCACACCCCAGAAGTGACTCGAACCCATACTCCCAGAAGCAACGCATCTGGTATGTACAAGACGCCTTAATCCACTTGACCATCACGACCGGACATAATGAGGTGATAGCCGAGGCTATTTGAACCACCCCACCGCCGGCACTCGGATAGTTATCTTGGGCATAGCATTTTACCAAATCACCTCATTCTTTGGGGCAACACGTGAGGAACACAAATGCGAACAAGCCTGAATGGTCCCCAGGACATATGCAACTGAAAACTCACACCCCAGAAGTGACTCGAACCCATACTCCCAGAAGCAACGCATCTGGTATGTACAAGACGCCTTAATCCACTTGACCATCACGACCGGACATAATGAGGTGATAGCCGAGGCTATTTGAACCACCCCACCGCCGGCACTCGGATAGTTATCTTGGGCATAGCATTTTACCAAATCACCTCATTCTTTGGGGCAACACGTGAGGAACACAAATGCGAACAAGCCTGAATGGTCCCCAGGACATATGCAACTGAAAACTCACACCCCAGAAGTGACTCGAACCCATACTCCCAGAAGCAACGCATCTGGTATGTACAAGACGCCTTAATCCACTTGACCATCACGACCGGACATAATGAGGTGATAGCCGAGGCTATTTGAACCACCCCACCGCCGGCACTCGGATAGTTATCTTGGGCATAGCATTTTACCAAATCACCTCATTCTTTGGGGCAACACGTGAGGAACACAAATGCGAACAAGCCTGAATGGTCCCCAGGACATATGCAACTGAAAACTCACACCCCAGAAGTGACTCGAACCCATACTCCCAGAAGCAACGCATCTGGTATGTACAAGACGCCTTAATCCACTTGACCATCACGACCGGACATAATGAGGTGATAGCCGAGGCTATTTGAACCACCCCACCGCCGGCACTCGGATAGTTATCTTGGGCATAGCATTTTACCAAATCACCTCATTCTTTGGGGCAACACGTGAGGAACACAAATGCGAACAAGCCTGAATGGTCCCCAGGACATATGCAACTGAAAACTCACACCCCAGAAGTGACTCGAACCCATACTCCCAGAAGCAACGCATCTGGTATGTACAAGACGCCTTAATCCACTTGACCATCACGACCGGACATAATGAGGTGATAGCCGAGGCTATTTGAACCACCCCACCGCCGGCACTCGGATAGTTATCTTGGGCATAGCATTTTACCAAATCACCTCATTCTTTGGGGCAACACGTGAGGAACACAAATGCGAACAAGCCTGAATGGTCCCCAGGACATATGCAACTGAAAACTCACACCCCAGAAGTGACTCGAACCCATACTCCCAGAAGCAACGCATCTGGTATGTACAAGACGCCTTAATCCACTTGACCATCACGACCGGACATAATGAGGTGATAGCCGAGGCTATTTGAACCACCCCACCGCCGGCACTCGGATAGTTATCTTGGGCATAGCATTTTACCAAATCACCTCATTCTTTGGGGCAACACGTGAGGAACACAAATGCGAACAAGCCTGAATGGTCCCCAGGACATATGCAACTGAAAACTCACACCCCAGAAGTGACTCGAACCCATACTCCCAGAAGCAACGCATCTGGTATGTACAAGACGCCTTAATCCACTTGACCATCACGACCGGACATAATGAGGTGATAGCCGAGGCTATTTGAACCACCCCACCGCCGGCACTCGGATAGTTATCTTGGGCATAGCATTTTACCAAATCACCTCATTCTTTGGGGCAACACGTGAGGAACACAAATGCGAACAAGCCTGAATGGTCCCCAGGACCATTCGAAGTCGAGTCACTTCTGGGGTGTGAGTTTTCAGTTGCATATGTCCTGGGGACCATTCAGGCTTGTTCGCATTTGTGTTCCTCACGTGTTGCCCCAAAGAATGAGGTGATTTGGTAAAATGCTATGCCCAAGATAACTATCCGAGTGCCGGCGGTGGGGTGGTTCAAATAGCCTCGGCTATCACCTCATTATGTCCGGTCGTGATGGTCAAGTGGATTAAGGCGTCTTGTACATACCAGATGCGTTGCTTCTGGGAGTATGGGTTCGAGTCACTTCTGGGGTGTGAGTTTTCAGTTGCATATGTCCTGGGGACCATTCAGGCTTGTTCGCATTTGTGTTCCTCACGTGTTGCCCCAAAGAATGAGGTGATTTGGTAAAATGCTATGCCCAAGATAACTATCCGAGTGCCGGCGGTGGGGTGGTTCAAATAGCCTCGGCTATCACCTCATTATGTCCGGTCGTGATGGTCAAGTGGATTAAGGCGTCTTGTACATACCAGATGCGTTGCTTCTGGGAGTATGGGTTCGAGTCACTTCTGGGGTGTGAGTTTTCAGTTGCATATGTCCTGGGGACCATTCAGGCTTGTTCGCATTTGTGTTCCTCACGTGTTGCCCCAAAGAATGAGGTGATTTGGTAAAATGCTATGCCCAAGATAACTATCCGAGTGCCGGCGGTGGGGTGGTTCAAATAGCCTCGGCTATCACCTCATTATGTCCGGTCGTGATGGTCAAGTGGATTAAGGCGTCTTGTACATACCAGATGCGTTGCTTCTGGGAGTATGGGTTCGAGTCACTTCTGGGGTGTGAGTTTTCAGTTGCATATGTCCTGGGGACCATTCAGGCTTGTTCGCATTTGTGTTCCTCACGTGTTGCCCCAAAGAATGAGGTGATTTGGTAAAATGCTATGCCCAAGATAACTATCCGAGTGCCGGCGGTGGGGTGGTTCAAATAGCCTCGGCTATCACCTCATTATGTCCGGTCGTGATGGTCAAGTGGATTAAGGCGTCTTGTACATACCAGATGCGTTGCTTCTGGGAGTATGGGTTCGAGTCACTTCTGGGGTGTGAGTTTTCAGTTGCATATGTCCTGGGGACCATTCAGGCTTGTTCGCATTTGTGTTCCTCACGTGTTGCCCCAAAGAATGAGGTGATTTGGTAAAATGCTATGCCCAAGATAACTATCCGAGTGCCGGCGGTGGGGTGGTTCAAATAGCCTCGGCTATCACCTCATTATGTCCGGTCGTGATGGTCAAGTGGATTAAGGCGTCTTGTACATACCAGATGCGTTGCTTCTGGGAGTATGGGTTCGAGTCACTTCTGGGGTGTGAGTTTTCAGTTGCATATGTCCTGGGGACCATTCAGGCTTGTTCGCATTTGTGTTCCTCACGTGTTGCCCCAAAGAATGAGGTGATTTGGTAAAATGCTATGCCCAAGATAACTATCCGAGTGCCGGCGGTGGGGTGGTTCAAATAGCCTCGGCTATCACCTCATTATGTCCGGTCGTGATGGTCAAGTGGATTAAGGCGTCTTGTACATACCAGATGCGTTGCTTCTGGGAGTATGGGTTCGAGTCACTTCTGGGGTGTGAGTTTTCAGTTGCATATGTCCTGGGGACCATTCAGGCTTGTTCGCATATATATATATATATATATATAATATATATATATATATATATATATATATATATATATATATATATATATATATATATATATATATATATAGCCGCCCACCACCCACCGCGGTGGTGGCGGCTGGTGGGCGGTCGTGGCGGCGGTGGTGGGTGGTGGCGGCTGTGGTGGGTGGTGGCGGCTGTGGTGGGTGGTGGCAGCGGTGGTGGGTGGTGGCGGTGGTGGTGGGTGGTGGCGGCGGTGATGGGTGGTGGCGGCGGTGATGGGTGGTGGCGGCGGTGATGGGTGGTGGCGGCGGTGGTGGGTGGTGGCGGTGGTGATGGGTGGTGGCGGCGATGATGGGTGGTGGTGGTGGCGGCGATGATGGGTGGTGGTGGTGGTGGCGGCGGCTGTGGTGGTGGCTGGTGGTGGCGGGTGGCGGCTGGTGGTGGTGGGTGGTGGCGGTGGTGGGTGGTGGTGGCGGCGGGTGGCGGTGGCAGCTGGTGGCGGGCGGTGGTGGCGGCTGGTGGTGGCGGTGGCGGCTGGTTGCGGTGGCAGCTGATGGCAGCTGGTGGTGGCAGTGATGGCGGCTGGTGGTGGCAGCTGGTGGCGGCTGGTGGTGGCGGCTGGTGGTGGCGGCGGGCGGTGGCGACTGTGGCAACAGGCGGTGGCGGCTGATAGCGGGCGGTGGTGGCGGCTGGTGGTGGCGGTGGTGGTGGCAGCTGGTGGCGGTGGCAGCTGATGGCGGCTGGTGGTGGCGGTGATGGCGGCTGGTGGTGGTGGTGGCGGCAGGTGGCGGTGGCAGCTGGTGGCAGTTGGTGGTGGCAGCTGGTGGCGGCTGGTGGTGGCAGCTGGTGGTGGCGGTGATGGCGGCTGGTGGTGGCGGTGGCGGCTGGTGGTGGCGGCTGGTGGTGGCGGCTGGTGGTGGCGGCTGGTGGTGGCGGCGGTGGTGGGTGGTGGTGGCGGCGGTGGTGGGTGGTGGCGGTGGTGGTGGTGGAGGTTATGGGTGGTGGCGGCTGTGGTGGGTGGTGGTGGCGGTGGTGGTGGGTGGTGGTGGCGGCGGTGATGGGTGGTGGCGGCTGTGGTGGGTGGTGGTTGCGGCTGTGATGGGTGGTGGCGGCGGTGATGGGTGGTGGCGGCTGTGGTGGGTGGTGGTGGCGGTGGTGGGTGGTGGTGGGTGGTGGTGGCGGGTGGCGGCTGGTGGTGGTGGTAGTGGCGGGTGGTGGCTGGTGGCGGCCACTGACACCCTTCACCACTGAAGGTCTGAGCACAACTAACCATGTGCCTCTCTCACCAACAGCCCAGTGTTGCCAGCTCGCGCTCTCAAAATGTTTCCTTCAAAGATTGTATATTATCTTTGAACAACAAGTTTGATTATCAAGGATATAATGCATTTATTATTGTCACATTAATACTGTGCAATATCTTATTACATTCCTGCTAAATAATTATAATTTGAAACAGGACAAAAAATCCAACATATATATAAAAACCAACATTAGAAATTACGAAGCCAAGGCCTATCTGTGACCACACATCCTGCCTCCCTGGCCAGTTACCCTCTCACACCTCACACTCTTAACTCACTCTCATAATCACTCTCACTCTTACTCTCAATCACTCTTATGCACTATTACTCACTCTTACTCTCAGTCATCCTTACTCACTCTTACCCACTCTTACTCTCATACTCACTCTTACTCACTCTTACTCTCAGTCACTCTTACTCTGTCACTCTTACTCACTCTCAGTCACCCTTACCCATTCATACTCACTCTCTCACTCTTACTCTCATACTCTTACTCTCAATCACTCTTACTCTCACTCACTCTCAATTACTCTTACTCTCAATCACTCTTACTCTCACTCTTACTCCCAATCACTCTTACTCTCAATCACTCTTACTCTCATTCTTACTCTTACTCACTCCTACTCTTACTCTCACTCCTACTCCCAATCACTCTTACTCTCAATCACTCTTACTCTTACTCTAACTCTCAATCACTCTTACTCTCACTCTAACTCTCAATCACTCTTACTCTCACTCTAACTCTCACTCTTACTCTCATTCTCAATCACTCTTACTCTCATTCTCAATCACTCTTACTCTCACTCTAACTCTCAATCACTCTTACTCTCACTCTCAATCACTCTTACTCTCATACTCACCCCTACTCACTCTTACTCACTGTCACTCTTACTCTCACTCACTCTTACTTTTACTCACTCTCACTCACTCTTACTCACACTTACACACTCTCTGGCACTCTCACTCACCTTCAGTCACTCTTACTCTCAGTCACTCTTACTCACTTACCCACTCTCGCTCACTCTTACTCACTCTCATACTCACTCTCAATCACTCCTACTCTCAATCACTCTTACTCTCACTCTTACTCTCTCACTCTTACTTACTCTTAGTCACTCTTACTCTCACTCATTCTTACTCACTCTCACTCCCTCTTACTTATTCCTACTCACTCCTACTCACTCTTACCCACTCTCAATCACTCTTACTCACTCTTACACACTCTCATTCACTCTTACTCAGTCTCACTCACTCTTACACACTCTGTCACTCTTACTCTCCTTCAGTCACTCTTACTCTTACTCACTCTCAGTCACTCTTACTCTCACTCACTCTTACTCACTCTTACTCACTCTCAATTACTCTTACTCTTACTTGTGATGGACACAGCCTTCACAATTATACTTCAGAGAATGTAAACATCTAAGAGTCATTAGAAATATGTGTAGAATAATAAACCCTACATTGTTTGAGTTAGGGAAAACACCATTTGTCATATAGATACTAGCTGTTCTTAAAGATTCACCCATTTTGCACCAGCAAGATAACATATAAGATTTTATGGGTTGACGAATGTTAATCTTCTTGTTTGATAAACTGTGCACTTGAGACATAGTTAATAAGAACACGCCAATATAAGACAACAAAACGTTTTCAGATTCTTTCACACCACTTTCCAGCAACTTTTATAATTTATATAAATTATCTTGGGGAATAATACATAAATTATATATTTAAACATGATATTAGTGTTTAGTGGAATGCATAAGGAGTCAAATTGTGTTAAAAAGAGCGATTTTTAGAAAATTTGGAAAACTACTTTTTTCTGATCATATTATAACTAAATGGATTTTGAACGTTTCACTGAGCCAATAAATATCATTCACAATTTATTAATGAATTTTACAAAAAACACCATAAATTTTATATTTAAACATGTAAAAACTATTTGTAATACATTAGGAACAAAATAGTTGTATAAAAACAATTTATTATAAAACCTTTGTGTTTGGATTTTTTTATTAAAAGTTTCTCAAAGGCTCTCCTGCACCATTCTCAATGCAAATCATTCCCACATCTATGGGAAAAGATAGATGAACGTTTTCTAAATGATTTGTGTTTGCTGGGTGGTATGTACAGGGACACCTTAATCCGCTTGACCATCACGACCGGACAAAAGGAAGTGATAGCCGAAGCTATTTGAACCACTTCCCACCGGCACTCGGATGGTAATCTTAGGCATAGCATTTTTATCAAATCACCTCATTTTTTGGGGCAACACATGAGAAGCACAAATGCAAACAAGCCTGAATGGTCCCCAGGACTATATGCAACTGAAAACTCACACCCCAAAAGTGACTCGAACCCATACTGCCAGGAGCAACGCAACTGGTATGTACAGGGACGCCTTAATCCGCTTGACCATCACAATAATCTGCTCATCCATCAATAAGTTATTACAAAACGCGTTCAAATGTCGTGTCAGACTAGAAATAAAATTTAATTTTGGAGACCTGATTTTTCAATTACCATCGACAGTGAAAAGAAACATATATATTGAGAAAATTCGTGTTTGAATTATTAATCTTACCTTTTCGGTCATATTTAACAATATATGCTACGGTTGGTTGAAATCAACCAACCATAGATGCAGTGCAAATCATATTGCCAGGAGCCCAAGTGATCGCTCCCACTGACAGTGTGCTGCTAGGGGCACCTCTGGGCTCGAGCGCCATTGAGGCAGTCCTCGAAGAAAAGCTGAATGACCTGAGGTGGATGGAGGGAAGAATAGGGGTTTTGGACGCCCACGATGCTTTGTACCTTCTCACAAGGTGCCTGGCTTTGCCAAGACTGACCTATTTCCTAAGGTGTGCTCGCTCCTTCGACAGTCCAAAATTAACGGAATACGACTCACTCCTAAGGTCAATAACCATGAAAGTGTTAAACCTCTCCCTGCAAGATGACCAATGGGACCAAGCAACGCTTCCAGTTAGACTCGAGGAATAGGTATTCGCAAGGCGACACAGTTAGCATTGCTGGCATTCTTATCCTCGACCAGTGCTACAGGTGAATTAGTGCATGAAATACTACCGGAATACCTGAGACTTCATTGGGGTTCATGATCCCAAATTCGTGGAAGGAGCCGGTCAGTGGGACCCTCTTGTCAACTCTCACCCTCGACCGACTTTTCCAAATGACTGCAAACAGTCCAAATGGGATTGCTCCATAGTGGAAAACATCGCCACATCATTGATGGAGGCAGCTTCCAGGAAGGACAAAGCGCGTCTTCTAGCTGTGCAAGCGTCCCATGCCGGGGACTTCCTGTTGGCAGTCCCTAATTCCGACTTGGGCACCCGCCTGGACCATCGGACCCTTAGTATAGGTGTTGCCTGCGCCTTGCCACCCCTATCTCCACCGTAAGACACAAGGAAAGATTGCCAGACATGAAGCAGTCAATGACATCATCAAGAGAAGTTTGGCTATAGCTGGGTGCCCAGCACAAAGGGAACCTCAGTTGTGCAGGCCTGACAAGAGCCAAAAACGCCCAGATGGAGTCACCGCTGCAGCCATGGATGGAAGGTAAACAGGTCGTATGGGACTATACGTGTGCATCTACATTGGCTGATAACTATCTACCTTACAGCACAGCTGAGGGAGGCGGCGCGGCCACCTTCAGGGAGACCCAGAACACTAACAAGTATAGGGATCTAGAACGTTGTTACAGGTTCGTGCCGATAGGCTCTGAGACTCTGGGCGCCTGGGGTAAATGTGCACTTAAGTTCCTGAAGGAGGTGGGCGAGGAACTCATTGGGAAAACTAAAGACCCAAGAGCGGCCAATTTCATGTTCCAGCGCCTGAGTGTCGCTGTTCAGAGGGGAAATGCGTGCTGTATCTTGGGTACGCACCCGACCCCGAAGAGCTGGACGAGGTCTTCGAACACTGATTGTTATATTGTAATATAAGTGTGTGTTTTCTGTAAACTGTAGCATTGCAATAAAATCAAATAAAAAATATTAAAAAAAATAATAGGGGTGGTAGGAGAGGAAAAGATTAAAGTATTCAGTTAGAATCCACAAGGTCTCCTCTGAACACTTTTTTTCTTATTTTATTATATTTTCTTCTTCGAATATTTTCTTCTTCGAGGATGTGGGTCCCTTTAATTAAACCAGTGGTGGTACCCCTAAAAACACTGAAAACAACCTAAACTTACAAAATGAGCCGTATGGTAAACAACACAGCTCATTTCCAACGCAACGTTACACAAAATAATTAAATAAAAATGAAAATAATCGAAATCTACGAAAATTCAATTTCTCAATGAAATCGGAAACACTGAAATGGAATCGTAACATATTTAATATAGAGTGTGTGTGTTGCTCTTACATGCAACAGATGGTGCTGTTTTTTCATAAAAAGCATGCTTCTGTCTGTCACAGGGGTGGCATCTATACTTATACTGACGAAATGAACAGAATGGTAAACAACACTACTCAATTCCGATGCAATGTCACACCAAATAACTAAATCAAATGAAAATAAATTGAAATCTATGAAAATTAAATTTATGAATGCAATCGGAAACAATGCAAGTAAATCGTAATATATTTAGTATAGCAAATGTTGCTATTACGTGCAACAACAGATAGCACTGTTTCTTAAAAAAATGTTTTTACCTGTTACAGGTGTGGCATCTATACTTATTATTACAATATGAATGGTATGGTAAACAACACAGCTCAATTCCAACGCAATGTCACACAAAATAATTAAATCAAAATAGAAAAATTGAAATCTATGAAAATTCAATTTATCAATGCAATCAGAAACATTGAAATAGAATTGTAACATATTTAGTTTAATGTGAGTTGCTATTACATGCAACAGATGGTAATGTTTGAAAAAAAATGTGTTTACCTGCCACAAGTGTGGCATCTTGAGGTTATCTTGAGATGATTTCGGGGCTTTAGTGTCCCCGCGGCCTGGTCCTCGACCAGGCCTCCACCCCCAGGAAGCAGCCCGTGACAGCTGACTAACTCCCAGGTACCTATTTACTGCTAGGTAACAGGGGCATTCAGGGTGAAAGAAACTTTGCCCATTTGTTTCTGCCTCATGCGGGAATCGAACCCGCGCCACAGAATTACGAGTCCTGCGCGCTATCCACCAGGCTATACGAGGCCCCTATATATAGTACGAGGCATATATATAGTAGGTATATAAAAAAAATGTGCGTATTCAAATGGAACGTTGTTTCAAAATTTCAAAGCAATTGATAAAGAACTTTCGGAGATTACAGCATGTGTTGCTCTTACTTCCAACAGATGGCACTGTTATAAAAAAAATCCTGTCAGGAATTTCATTAGCGATTCCAGTCATTATTAATGTCATTAGCGATTTTGAACAAACGAATATTTACATTTTTTATTGATATAGATTAATTATATTTGAGAAAATTCCCGTTTTGAATGAACAGCATGTTAAAATTTACGAATGCTTCTGAGGGGTAGCCTGCTGGATGTAATGGACTTGAGTTGAGGACGGGTTGTCGCCCCCATCTCCTCACACATAAGCCTGGCTCATACTCACAATAGCCAAAACACGACTGACAAAACATCATTAATAGCCACTGCCATACTGAGATAATCACTCTCAAACACTAATAAACACAAGTACTGTATCTTATATGAATATCTTATTCATTCTGGAATAACAATTAAAAATATTATACTACTCATAAGGAAAATAATAGTAAATGGAATACAATGCAAAAACTGGTAACAGTTAGCCCACAAGCGCACGTGAAATTTCCCGTCTAATATTGATCCACTCGTATGCCTGCTCCTCTGATAAATGCTCATAAAATAAGATTTAACAGGGTAAAATTTAATAAATGTCAAGCGCACAACATAATGATGATAATATATCTTATTATTTATGAACTGAGAACAGAAATATGGGAAATGTGTAGTACATGGCAAAATGATGTGTGGTGAATGTATAATTAAGCATACATTTCAATAGTTAGGAATCAGGTAAATACCTTTTTCGTAACACCCTGGTGGAAAGTAAGGTAAGCAGACTGCTTCCCGTATCTACATCCAAAATGCCCGCAGATACAAGAACTAGGCTCCACTCAGCCGGCTTGCCCTCCACAGAGATAAAAGAGTATTAAGGTTGCCAATCTGACCTGTACTCACCTTAGAGTACATAAATTCTTTTTGTCAGTGGTATATTCTTTCAGTCCAATACTTATTTATTATTGTTTAGTGATCAGTAAACCTCAGAGAAACAGAGAAATGGAGAAGGAGAGGAAGCAAATATAACAATAAAATTATTCACCGTTTACTAAAATTAAAACTGCAAAATAATGTCCTGAAAATATATCAATAATTTTACATATGGCAACAATCCTGCGAGAGTCATTGACGATATGGCAACACTCCAACAGTCTCTGCAGATTATTATATGCGAGGCTATTTTCTTCTCTCTAACCGTTTTCTAGAACATTTGGTCATTTGAAACTTCCTTAAGAAATATAAATACACCTTGACTCCACATAAATAATAAATAGATAAAGTGTTAGTCTTAAATGAATAAATGTTACGGCCATCACTTAGCCAGTAACCGGGTTCTTTTCATTTCAAACTTTCTATCAAACATTCTATGGGCCTTAGAGCCTCTTTTTTGTTGATCCAACCCAGAGTCATAGGCAAATTATTGAGAACTGGAACTAATAGTCATTCAAACGGGAATTGGGGTAAACAACATTAAACAAACCCATCACATGTGTACTTCTTAACTATATACACTTCTTACATATGTACATATTATAATATCGCAGGTGTCACTTTCACACAGGATACTACAAACGAACGTCTGCGATCTAACCCGGCGAATTCATTTCTGTCTTCTATCGTACACCACTCAAGGTGCTTTCCCTGAATCTCTGTTCTATGGTACTCATGCCGGCGAGTTACCTCCTTCAGTAAATCATGGGCCAGTCTTCTACAGTATCATCACGGTGTCAAAACACCACTTTTATCCTCCAGCAACACACTGCCAGGTCTCCAGCAACACACTGCCAGGTCTCCAGCAACACACTGCCAGGTCTCCAGCAACACACTGCCAGGTCTCCAGCAACACACTGACAGGTCTCCAGCAACACACTGCCAGGTCTCCAGCAACACACTGCCAGGTCTCCAGCAACACACTGGCAGGGGGTCTCCAGCAACACTGTGGCTAGCTTCCATACAAGTTTCAACAATAACAATCCTTAACAGACGTACATTAATTCCGTCTCATATCTCAACTTGGCCATCTCAGGATACATCGATCCAAACACTAATAACTCACTAGGTAACACTGACAAATCACAGTCTTCACAGACTCGGCCCACTTGTTCCCACTGGAACACATCTTGAGTTCAGGATTGCTTTAGGGGTGAACTGCTTCCTGTCGACCAAGGTACCACCCACATCACATTTGAGGACTAAAAGATGAAGAGTAAGAAAAAACAACGTAGGAGTCAAGAAGATCAGAGCTTTCCACCAATGAACTGAAAATGGGTGCACTCAACAGATGGTGTCAACATTGTCATAATAACGTATAGTTTCACCGCATGTTTGGAATCACACAACAGGGCCTTTCACCTCACCTAAATTCTCGCCTCATACACTTAATATTTAATACACACTGCCTAACAACAAAGGGGAATGGGAGTACAATTTTTATACCTTATTAATCACGCCTGGATGCTGTTGTCCCCCACAGATCGTAGCGGCGAAGTGTAACTCCCTCCAGGACTCCATGATACTGAAGTAGGTCTCCCCTCAGTTGGTTCCTACCTCAGTAGTGCCTCGGTTGGTCTCCTTCTCAGATAGATAGGCTACTCCTTAGCACTGAGTTCCTCTGTTGGTCAATTAGGAGGCAGCAAATGTCTCCTGTCCTCCCTAGTGTCCCCAAACTGGGATACTGGTTCACGTCTCTTCTACCCTAGAGATGTGAAGTACAACTGTTTACGCCCCAGTTGTTGTCACGGCTTCATTGAACCAGGACTTCGCCACCAGAGTTTCTTTACGCATCTCCTCACTTCAGAACGGCCCGCGGGTTGCACCTCAGCCCCCCAACGTCGCCTCTCTAGACAAACTTGGAACTCCACTGTCAGTGATCCTCAATTGAACATATTTCAGTAACTAGCTCCTGTACACTTCCTCGGAAGTCGACTGGAAGCTCATCTTCTAGTCTCTCGAGAACTGCTCGAGAATTCGTCCTTCTAGAGACTTAGCTCTGTCTAAAGGTAGGGACTATTTGGTCCCTAGCTTTCCAAAGGTAGGGACCAATCCAGCAAAGCTAAGGACAAATCGGGAAGCGCCCGAGGCGCTTCCCGATTGGTCAACCTGGCCCCTGCTACTGACCAATCACATCCCCTTTGCAACCCAGTACCAAAATCCTCTAGAGTATTCTTGGGCGAAAAACCTCCCTTTCCAAGTTGAACTGCCATTTTATGGTGGAATCGCTCCTCCGCCTTTACCCCATATTCAAACTTAAAACACAAATGCTTTCACTTTTTGGCCTCTTGCTTCTTTTTAAGGTATATAATTAAACTAGGCTGCATCTAGATATTTACAATTGGGGGAGTAAGACTCTTACCAAACGGGAGAAGAGATTACTAGGTGGACTCCGCAATATACCTCCCTCTCTAAAATAAAAGCATACTGAATAGCCAGCACCAGAGAAGGCAACCGATGATCTTGATCTCTCCGTCCCCGATGTACTTCTTCTTCAGTCTGCAACTCGTCCTCACACCAAGTCTATTCCATCCAGAGGTCGACCCCAAACTTTTGATGTTTGTTGTCCAAAGAGCTTGGTGAGGATGTGGGAGGAAGAAGAATGGGGTGATGAAATTCTGGCAAAAGTATCTGAATGTGTAGAGAGGAGGCTTGTAAGTTCGGTGGCCTTTCCACCGCAGATTGGACATTTTTTTTTTTTACTTACCCTTCACTTTGCCTCCCTTGCCGCTTCCTGACATTGCTGTTGTGGGTTTGTTCGTTTATGCGGAGCTCTGAGACCCCAAAGACATTCATGAATTTTAACATGCTATTCATCCAAAACAGATATTTTCTCAAATTTAAATTAATAATATTTTATTTTCCAATATTGTTCATATTTAGGCCCTGTTTAGGTTAAGTTAGGTGTTTTGGTACTGTTGGCGATTATTTATATTTTTGTAGGTCACAAGTAAAGCATTTACAGCATTGTGGTTCAAACAAATTTCCCCAGTGGAGCACTTGTTCCGGAAGTGTTCAAACGTCATCAGTTGTGAATCGTGTGTAAACCGTTTTTCATTCATAAACGGGGGATTTGGCTGGTGCATGGAATGGACTTTGGGTCTTCGTTTAGAGGATAGGCTGCAGTCTGTGGCATGGCCCCGAACCACCTCGCCAGTCATCAACATCATTCCTCCACCTTGCATAGGAACGGGTGAGAGTAGTGTTTCCAGAACACCTGGAGAGAGACTTCCCCCGCAAATCACCGAGTACGCCACCACAACTCATTACCACTACTAGGGTTAGTGCACGTAGTGCCTCCACCACGTCTTGCACTCGGAGGTACTCCTTCACTCCCACGGTGTCCTACTGTTCTGCTTCAGTTCCACTCATGCTTCGTTCTTTGCACGCCTTCTCTCTTTCCGGCTCCACTTCTATTGTAAGGGCGTTGTCTCTTCACAGCGACATCTACCTTTCCTCCATCTAGCAACGTTCTCTCTCTTCCGCACAAGGCTTTCTAGTCGCCCAAGTACACCTCATTCTAGACTGGCACCTCCCATTAGCCTACAACTTCCTACCCTTCTTCCTCGGACCATTCCAGTGGCATCCTCCACACTTCATTCGGTACACATCCTTGTTTATTCATTTCAGTCTCTTCACTGTAGGAACCATCCTATGTTTGTAGTAAGGCCCAGCCACTTCTCTGCAGCTCCCCTGGATCCTGCCGCGGTGGTCCATCATGCCCGAACCACTCTTCAGTTTGTTGGCGTAAGGTACAGTGTGTCGTGGCTCCACCACGTTGCCCTTCACATACCAAATGAGCTCGCTTTGCTCACACTCGAAGATGCGGGGAGGGCGGCATGCAGCTCTTCCTCCTCGGGCCACCTCTTCAAGGCCTCGACCCTTTCAAAGTGGTTGAAGAAACATTCCACCTCTTGTGGTACGAAAGCAGGGAGGCCACGCTCCCTAATATGGTGATCATCCCGATGGACAGGAGGCTGAGTAAAATCCCGTTCTATGTGCATCAGTTCCTATATATGGTTCGCCTCTAATATCTTCGTTTTCGTTTGCTGAAGCTGTAGCTGGGCTGCATGCTCTTGCTCTTCCCACAGCAGCCGCTCTTCTTCACCCCAGGCGCTTGAACTGCTGCCACTCCTTTTCCACAGGTAACATTAGGTTTAGAAACAGGTCCTCGCCGGGGTTCTCCACAACCTCCGACGACCCCTTTGTGTGGGGGATTTCTACTCCGGTATATAATATTATTCATAGATTCCTAAAGACCATAAAAATGTTTGTGGCTCTGAAATCTATGACCTAAGGATTTTCTAATAATAAATTTGATAATTAATGCATAATGAATTTAGAGACGTGGACTGTAAAACTTCGGTTTAAATAGAGTAATTCCCATACACATCTTTTGGGGGGTAAATTCTATGTTAGTCTACAGATTATATGGAAATAACATGTGCATAAATCATTAGAAATAATAAGACATGGGTTAATATGTTAACTACAAATGGAAACAGTTAATGGCTTAACTGCAAAAGTTGAATGTAGATTGCGTCCAGCAGCTATGACCAGTTTAGTCCTGTACGAGTCAGTTATCTTTGGCGACACGTGATTATACAGGCTGACTTACAATTTCCTTGCAACTAACTCCATGCTGAAATATGAATCATATGTAATTTCCATCTATGAGTACATATTCCCACATATATTCATATATGTGGCAATATGCTGATAGATATTATTGGTGTTAGAATATGATAATGACACTTACGGGAGTTTTTTTATTGTATGTTGTATAACAACAAGGCACCAACATAAACATAAAAAAATGGACAAATTAGTATGAATGTGGTACTCAGCCTTGTTGGATGTGGTGTCTGTAATCTTATGGAAGCTGTCGAATCGATCCGAAGCTGGTTACTGCACGGATGCTCCTCCATTTGGTCGATAATAAGGATCAGCTCCAGGCCACTAGATCGTAATGGCGTCTATCTCTGCCAAGTCTCCTTGCTAGTGAGTGATGTGCGCTCCATCTAGCGCCAAATGTTGGAAACTTGGGGAATTATTCGCTATACTTTATTCTAATTTCCGAATGGATGGAAACATTACTGACATTAATTTAAGTCATAATAAAGTGCTTTATATAACAGCAGATTATTTCTCGCTGTGTAAATCATTTAATCTGAATGACGTTAGATGGACGAGAAATATTCATAGTGCAAATTCAGTTCATCGCTTTGTTTACTGGAACAGCTGATCGCAGCAGTATAAAATTATTTCCAATAATCTGCTATATAATTTGCTAAATAAAAATAAATCTATTACCAATCGATATTCCTTAATAAATAATGCAAGGTTATTTTGAATGTAATTTGATTCATGAAAATATATAATTCATTCTCGAGGGAGCCGGGCAACTGACGCAATACTTGCCCCCGTTATTAGTAAGAATTTGCTGTATGAGGCTACTTATTAGTAATGTTAGTAAATATGAATTCCTAGTACAATTAATTAATATTATTGCAGTAAGGGTTAGCATTTGGGGGTTGGAAATTACCAACACTCTGCACTCTCACCTTTATCGTCCTTGCTGGCAACATCATCTTCAGGGCAGGTGGCTCCCTTATTATCGGTCGAGTCGCCCAACACCTTCCACGACGTGATCTTACCTCGGCCTGGCATATCTCCCTTCTTGGCCCAACTAGGCAGGTCGTTACCCAGTATCATCTGGATGTGCTTAAGCAGTAACCTAGAGTAGACCTTTCGACTCCATATTTGGCGATGGGTTGCATCTCTTCTAGGGGTAACCTGAATTTCTTCCCGACGCTGTGAAACTTCACTGCTCCCACAGGGTGAGAACAAACCTAATATTAATACACAGTACATTAAAATTGATTAATGCATCTTGAAGGACGAAGGCAGCTTTAAGCAGCCTGGCTGCTGTGGGACAGGTTGTGAGTCGTACGTAAACCGTTTTTTATTTATGAACAGGGGCGTCTGTTATTTATCTGGGTCGCTATGACAGCTGAGTAGACAGCACTTTGGATTCGTAGTCCTGAGGTTCCGGGTTCGATTCCCGGTGGAGGCAGAGACAAATGGGCAAAATGTTTCTTTCACCCTCATGCCCGTGTTACCTAGCAATAAATAGGTATCTGGAAGTTAGACAGCTGCTACGGGCTGCTTTCTGGAGGGGGGGGGGGTAACTAAAAGGAGGCCTGGTCGAGGACCGGGCCGCGGGACGCTAAGCCCCGAAATCATCTCAGTTTAACGTCAAGAAGGGGGTTTAGCGGCCGGTTAACGAGCTCTCACAGGGCGTTCATTAAAATCTTTGGGTAGAATCTTCACAGTCACCAAGCTCACAACAGCCCCTGTATCGCAACGTCGACAGGATCCGTCTCCCCAGACTTCAATGTCCCCAAAAAACCATGGGGTGGTGACCCAGCTTCATTTTCCAGCCTTTCATGTCTGGCCCGTTCACATAAAAGGTATGAAAAACTACCCTCTCCTCTTCCATGGATAGGCCCAGAGTATTGCTGGGTTGGTCACACTCTTGGGCATAGTGCCCTTTCACTCCACAGTTGAAACATGGTCCCACTCTGGGAGGACCTCTCCCAGTCACCTGGACATTCCTCTCTGTGACGTCGCACTCTGGGTCCTCATTGAACTCCCAGCCGCGTACTTCCTGGTCGAGGTTCCTGCACCATGACTCGCACCTTTGTTGCTACTCTGAGGCTTCCTGTCAGGCTCTCGAATGCTTACCTGGTCTTGGGATTTGCTCCTCGAGTAATATGACACATCAAATCCATTTCACTCTTAATTTCCACATGGCTCTTCCACGGGTGTTTGTCATCCCTGTGGGTGGATCGCCTGTGTTGGCTCTCCCTCTGAGAGCGGAACATATCCGCCCTGTCAGCTGCTGCCCACAAGTCTTTGATGCCTACTTCCATAATCCTCAGCCTAGCTTCCGCGTGGAGTAAAGAAATGAACGTCACCACCACCATTAGCTGCATCAAGTCCTTTTAAGTCTCGACCTCCTAAGACTTCAACCAATTGAGGAACCTATTATCAAGCTTCCTGGAGGTTTCCGCAAGGTCCTTCCCAGTGTTCTCGTGTACTCGCGAAACCTCTTTCTGTGCTGACTCGGGTGTCAGTTGGAAGGAACGCAGTACCTTCCAGTACCTTCGCAGTACCTTCCGACCGGGAGCCGGTCGGCCGAGCGGACAGCACGCTGGACTGTGATCCTGTGGTCCCGGGTTCGATCCCGGGCGCCGGCGAGAAACAATAGGCAGAGTTTCTTTCACCCTATGCTCCTGTTACCTAGCAGTAAAATAGGTACCTGGGTGTCAGTCAGCTGTCACGGGCTGCTTCCTGGGGGTGGAGGCCTGGTCTAGGACCGGGCCGCGGGGACACTAAAAAGCCCCGAAATCATCTCACGATAACCAGACCACACACTAGAAGTTGAAGGGACGACGACATGGGGAGTATTGCCTGTCCCTACCTCCTCATCACAATCGACTTGAGAATGATCCAGGACGGACCGAAACGTCGTCGTCCCTTCAACTTCTAGTGTGTGGTCTGGTCAACATACTTCAGCCACGTTATTGTGACTCATCGCCTGCATCTCAAGATAACCTCAAGATAACCTCAAGATACCAATCTCTTCACTGCGTCGTAGATAACACACTCCTCATGTCCATCATTTTATAGGCCTCCCTGGCTTCTTCAGTCAACCTGTATTACCAATCCTCCTCCGGCCTCCCCCTCAAGGTCACGACCCTATCAAAGTTGTTGAACAACCTTTCCGTCTCCTGGGGTACAAAATCTCCCCAATATGATGATCGTCCTCGTGGACAGGAGGCTGAATCAATCTACGTTCTTTGCGCATCAGAACCGTTTTCTCTTGATGAGGCTGTAGGTGCGCTACATGCTCTCGCTCTTCCTGCTGTAGCTGCTCTTTATGTTCCTCCCAATGCAGCTGGGCCTCACGCTCACATTCCTACCACTGCAGCTGTACCTCACGTTCACGCTCTTCCCGCTGCAGCTATGCTTTACACTCCCGTTACACCCGATGCAGCTGTCCTTCACGTTCCTCCCACTGCAGCTGCAATTGTTTATCTTGCTCTTCCCGTTGCCCTTGTCGATTACCTTCTTCTCTCTGTAGCTGCGCTTCCTTCTCGTTCCTCTCGTTGCAGCTGCACCTGATATTCCACCCGCTGTGACTTCAGCTGCAGTCTCAACATCTCCAGCTTCACGCTCTTTCGGCTTCCACTTGAGTTCACACTGCTCTCGTCGTCACTGTGTGCAACCCCAGCACCGGCAGGTTCCTTGGATTGTTAAGGAATTTTTTGGTCTCTTTTCGTGCCTTCGGCTGAGAAACAATCTCCAACCGCCTCTCTGCCACTCTAGACGACGTAAGCTTAATGCGAAAGTGGTCTGCCACTTGTCGAAGCTGGTCCTTAGTGCAGCTCTCAAGCACACTTTCATCTCGTGACTCAATAAATTCAATCAACTTGTTCACCTCCATCTTCACTCTCCTTATTTGCCTGAATAAACACTGAGCATCACTTAAAATTCAGAATGGAACCTCAGTTCATATCCTGGCAAGGTCGTCAAGTATGTTGCGGATCGTAGAGTGCGTTGAGTGATAATATTTGTTTAGCGAATAGCCATATGCGAGTACTGTGTTACTCACTCACTCTAGCTCTCGTCTCAGGTCTAACTCCTCCTCTCTTGGTGCCACTGACCACCCAGGGGGAGCATTTTAGTCGCCCACTGGGTTATAGTTCCCTGAACCCGGCCTTGCTTCCGTTGCAAATAAGGTAAGCCGACTGCTCTAGTATCTACATCCAAAACGCCCGCTGACACAAAGAACTAATATACCACTCGGCCGGCTTGCCCTCCACAAAGGTAACATAGTTTTAAGGTCGTCAAATCTGCCCGTGTACTCACCTTAGGTTTGATAATTTCTTCTTGTCGCAGTGGTATAGTTGTCCAGGCCGATACTTACTCAATATTGTTTGGGGCTTAGTAAACATACAGATAAATGAAGAAGGAGTGATAGCAAACACAACATTAAAATTATTTACAATTTACTAAAATTCAAGTTACAATATAACAGCCTGAAAATATTTTTATTATTCAACAAACGGCAACTCTCCCCCAACTGTAAAATACTCCCAATCAGCCAAGATGGTACAAAAAATGACGAACCCAGAATTCTCCTGAGTCCTCTGGGAACTTATGGATACCCCAAAACGGAGCTGAACCAGGGTTTTCTAGCATACCCGATCACACTCGATCCTACACTAATGGCGTCAACACTCTTATGCCGCAGTCAGATCACAATGAAATCACAAGAGGTCACGTTGGTTAGAAAACCCTGGTTGGGCTCTGGTTTGGGGCCTCCAGAAATTCTCAGAGGACTCAGTAGAGTTCTGGTATTTGTAAACTTTTTGTACCATTGTGGCCGAGTGGTTAAGGCAGGCATCTGCGAATCACCTGGTCGCAAGTTCAAGTCCCTCAGTTGCCTCAAAATAATTTTCATTGATATATTACGCCATTGTGATTTAATTGAATGGGTACTTGGTTGCTAAATTATTTGGCAGGTCATATTCCAGGGAAAATTAAGATTAAGGATTTGCCCAAAACGATATGCATGTTAGTGGCTCTACAAGAATGTATGAACTTCTGTATATATAAATAAAATAAGACAAAAATATACATTTAAAATTTCTACATTTCAGGCAAGTGTTCGTTTTATTCGTCAAGAGAGGGATTTTTACCCTTGATTTTAGGAATGATTTCTTCGAAGGACAACCCAATTATCCCAGCTCTTAATAATAGGTAAACAAATCATGTTTCACTGAATGTAATGTATTGCACTAAATTCTGTACTTTTGATAAAAATCAGCGCTAACCAAAGTTAATGTCGAAGATATATGTTCTCTTCCATTTATCCCTAATTTATTTCTCACGGGCTTCTTCAAGGATAGTTTATAGCGAAAGTGCCATGAGGGCATATGTGCCCACTTAAAGTGTAACGTCTTAACACTGTAGGTTTGTCGATGTCTAGCCCTCTTCACGGTGTATCAAGATATTATTCTTGAATAAACTGATATTCTATGAATGTGTCCTGGTTGATTATTAAATTCGTTTTGCTAAAAAATCATAAGTGTGTGTATTTCCGATGTTTATTTTCTTATTCGCAGAATAACGATTGCAACGGAGGCTGGGTTGTTCTTCAAGTGGTTGATGGACTCTGAGCCAAACTCCACCATATGTCTCAATGTCCCAACGAGCATCACAGTCAAGGCTCCACTTTCCTTGAGTAATGTTTGGGTAAAGGCATTTTTACGTTGTGTTTAACTGCAGGAACTCTGAAAGAAAAAAAATATCTCTACCATTATTGGACTCATATTTTATATAATATCAACAAAAGCATTTAATTTTTCCTCGTTAAATAACTCTTCTTGTTATATTTCAGGGGATTTTCGTCATTCTTACTGTTGGATACGGTTCAGGACTTTTCATTCTCTGTTTGGAACTAATGACAATCAGGATTCAAGACAGATGTAAGAATACAAATCTGTGCATTCTGTGAACTGGTGAACATGCTCCATACGATATTGGGTTCTATTATATCTATGTTTAATGCTTTGAACCGAGTCTGCCTCTGCCTCTTTAATTTTTGTACCATTCCTTTTGTTCACTGCCCTCTGCTGCTACGTCAGTGCATGTAACATGAAAGTCGCAAATATTGTCACAAACCTGCAAATATATGGTTCTTTTTCCTAAATTATTCCTCCTGGAAAGAGCAAGTACCAGAGCATAAAAAAAAACATGTGCAAGAGCAGGTTCCAATTAGTGCCAGAGCTGGAACCAATGGAACCAAAATATGACAGAAATGAAACAAAAAAAAAAGTCTGAAATTGAGTCAACAGTTTCCAGAGCCACAACCTAAACGTCCCACAATATGAACAGTCAGTTATGTGAGCCAACATTTGTCAGAGTTGGAACTTGCAAGAACATTCTAGATCTTGTAAATGGAAGTAAATGCCATTGATAATAGAGAGAGATGTGGATGCTTAAAAGTAAACACAAAATATCGAATTATTGTAACTAATATGAAATTCAAGCTAAATACGACGGCAATATTTTGTATTAACAAAACATAAAACATGATTAAACGTGAATTTATTTAATTTATCCTGATTTTAACAACCACACTGAATGAATATTAACTGTCAGTCTCTCTCTCTCTCTCTCTCTCTCTCTCTCTCTCTCTCTCTCTCTCTCTCTCTCTCTCTCTCTCTCTCTCTCTCTCCCTCCTCCCTCCCTCCCTCTCTCTCTCTCTTCTC